>NC_068953.1:42483152-42500652 GCF_026419915.1 Harpia harpyja | reverse complement strand
TACCCCGCCGGCGCTGGCTACAGAGCAAGGTCTACCCCGCCGGCGCCGGCTGGAGAGTCCAGGTCTACCCTGCCGGCACCGGCTACGGAGGCCAGGTCTACCCCGCCGGCATAGGCTAGGGAGGCCAGGTCTACCCCGCTGGCGCCGGCTAGGAAGACAATGTATACGCAGCCGGCGCCAGCTAGGGAGGCCAGGTTAACGCCGCTGGCGCCGGCAGGGAGGCCAGGTCTACCCCGCCGTCGCCGGCTAGGGAGGCCAGGTCTATCCCGACGGCTCCAGCTAGGAAGACAATGACTACGCTGCCGGCCCCAGCTAGGGAGACGAGGTCTACGCAACTGGCGCCGGCTTGAGAGGCCACGTCTACCCCGCTGGCGCCGGCAGGGAGGCCAGGTCTAACTCGCCGGCGCTGGCTATGGAGGCCAGGTCTACCCCGTCGGCGCCGGCACGGAGGCCAGGTCTACCCGGCCGGCGCCGGCAGGGAGGCCAGGTCTACGACTCCAGCGCCGGCAGGGAGGCCAGGTCTACCAAGCCAGCGCCGGCTAGGGAGGCGAGGTCTATGCCGCCGGCTCCGGCTTGAGAGTCCAGGTCTACCCCGCCGGCGCCAGCTTGGGAGGCCAGGTCTACACCGCCGGCGCCGGCTAGGGAGTCCAGGTCTACACCTCCGGCGCAGGCAGGGTATCCAGGTCTGCGCCGCTGGCGCCGGATAGGGAGGCTATGTCTACCCCGCCGGCGCGGTCTTGGGAGGCCAGGTCTACGACGCCGGTGCCGGCTTGGGAGGCCAGGTCTACCCTGCCGGCGCTAGCAGGGAGGCCAGGTCTTCCTTGCCGGTGCCAGCTAGGGAGACCAGGTGTACCCCACCGGCGCCGGCTATGGAGGCAATGACTATGCCGCCGACGCTTGATAGGGAGGCCAGGTCTACGAGTCCGGCGCCAGCTTGGTTCGCCAGCTCTACCCCGCCGGCGCCGGCAGGTAGGCCAGGTCTAGCCCGCTGTCACCGGCTACGGAAGCCAGGTGTATTCTGCTGGCGCCGGCTAGGGAGGCCAGGTCTAACCCGCCGGCGCAGGCTAGGAAGACAATGTATACGCAGCCGGCGCCAGCTAGGGAGGCCAGGTCTACCCCGCCGCCGCCGGCTTGGGAGACCAGGTCTACCACGCTGGCACGGCTAGGGAGGCCATGTCTGCCCCGCCGGCGCCGGCTCGGGAGGCCAGTTCTACTGTACCGGAGCCAGCAGGGAGTCCAGGTCTTCCTTGCCGGGGCCGGCAGGGTGTCCAGGTCTACCGGGCCGGCGCCGGCTAGGGAGGCAATGTCTACGCCGCCGACGCTGGCTAGGGAGGCCAGGCCTACCCAGCTGGCGCCTGCTTGGAAGACAATGTATACGCAGCCGGCGCCAGCTAGGGAGGCCAGGTCTACAACACCGGCGCCAGCTTGGAGGCCAGGACTACCATGCCAGCACCGGCTAGGGAGGCCAGGTCTACGCCGCCGGTGCCGGCTTGGGAGGCCAGGTCTACCCCGCCGGCACCGGCAGGGAGGCCAGGTCTACCACGCCAGCGCCGGCTAGGGAGACCAGGTCTACCCTGCCGGCGCTGGCTACGGAGGACACGTCTATCCCGCCGGCGCCGGCTAGGAAGATAATGTATACGCAGCTGGCGCCAGCTAGAGAGGCCAGGTCTACAACACCGGCGCCAGCTTGGGAGGCCAGGACTACCATGCTAGCACCGGCTAGGGAGGCCAGGTCTACACCACCGGAACCGGCTAGGGAGGCCAGGAGTACCTCGCCGGCGCCGGCTACGGAGGCCAGGTCTACTGCGCCAGAGACGGCTAGGGAGGCCAGGTCTATCCCGCCGGCGCCGGCTAGGAAGACAATGTATACGAAGCCGGCAACAGCTAGGGAGGCCAGGTCTACGCCGCCGGCGCAGGCTTGGGAGGCCAGGTCTATCATGCCGGCGCCGGCTTGTGAGGCCAGGTCTACCATGCCGGCACCGTCTAGGGAGGCAATGTCTACCCCGCCGGTGCCGGCAGGGAGGCAAGGTCTACCACACCTGCGCCGGCTAGGGATGCCAGGTCTACACCGTTGGCATAGGCTTGGGAGGCCAGGTCTACCCCGCGGGCACCTGCAGGGAAGCCAGGTCGACCCCGCCGGAGCCGGCAGGGAGGCCAGGTCTACGCCGCCAACTCCGGATAGGGATGCCAGTTCTACATATTTGGCGTGGGCTTGGGAGGCCAGATTTAACGCGCTGGCGCCGGCAGGGAGGCCAGGTCTACCCCGCCTGCGCAGGCTAGGGAAGCCAGGTCTATACCACCGGCGCCGGCTCTGGAGGCCATGTCTTCCCCGCCATCGCCGGCTAGGGAGGCCAGGTCTTCCCCGCTGGCGCTGGCAGGGAGGCCAGGTCTACCGCACCGGCGCCGGCTAGGGAGGCAATGTCTACGCCTGCCGAAGCCAGATAGGGAGGGCAGGTCTATGACGCCGGCGGCGGCTTGGGAGGCCAGGTCTACCCCGCCGGCGCCGGATAGCAAGGCAATGTCTATGACACCGACGACGGCTAGGGAGGCCAGGTCTACGCCGTCGGCGCCGGTTTGGGAGGCCAGGTCTACCCCGACGCCGCCGGCGGGGAGACCAGGTCTACCCCACCGCCGCCGGCTTGGGACGCCAAGTCTACTATACCGGCACCGCCAGGGAGGCCTGGTCTACCCCACCGGCGCCGACTAGGAAGACAATGTATACGCATCTGGCGCCAGCTAGGGAGGCCAGGTGTACCCCGCGGGCGCATGCAGGGAGCCCAGGTCTGCCCCGCCGGCGCCGGCTAGGGAGGCCAGCTCTGTCGCGCCGGCGCCAGCTAGGAAGACAATATCTACGCTGCCGGCGCAGGCTTGACAGGCCAGGTCTACCCCGCCGGCGCCAGATTTGGAGGCCAGGTCTACTATACTGGCGCCGGCTAGGGAGGCAATGTCTACGCCACCGACGCCAGCTAGGGAGGCCAGGTCTACCCTGCCGGCGCCGGCTACGGAGGCCAGGTCTAGCCCGCCGGCTCCGGCAGGGAGGCCAGGTCTACCCCGCTGGCGCCGGCTAGGGAGGCAATGTCTACGCCGCCGACTCTGGCTAGGGAGTCCAGGTTTATCCCGCCGGCGCAGGCTAGGAAGACAATGTCTACGCTGCCGGCGCGGGCTTGGGAGGCCAGGTCTACCACGCCAGTGCCGGCTCTGGAGGCAATGACTATGCAGCCGACGTCTGATAGGGAGGACAGGTCTACGCTGCTGGGGCCGGCTTGGTTGGCCAGGTCTACCCTGCCGGCGCTGTCAGGTAGGCCATGTCTACCATGCCGGCGCCGGCAGGTAGGCCAGGTCTACGCCGCCGGCGACACCTTGGCAGGCCAGGTCTACCCCGCCGGCGCCGGCTATGGAGGCAATGATTATGCCGCCGATGCCTGATAGGGAGGCCAGGTCTACTATGCCGGCGCCGGCTTGGTTGGTCAGGTCTACCCCGCCAGCGCCAGCAGGTAGGCCACGTCTACCCCGCCGGCTCCGGCTAGGGATGCCAGGTCTACCACGCCGGCGCCGGCTTGGGAGGCCAGGTCTACCCCGCCAGCTCCGGCTAGGGATGACAGGTCTACCCCGCCAGCGCCGGCAGGGAGGCCAGGTCTACCCCGACGGTGCCGGCTGCGGAGGCCAGGTCTAACCCGACGACGCCTGCTAGGGAGGCCAGGTCTATCGCGCCGGCGCCAGCTAGGAAGACAATGTCTACGCTGCCGGCGCAGGCTTGAGAGGCCAGGTCTACACCGCCGGCGCCAGCTAGGGAGGCCAGGTCTACCCCGCCGGAGCCGGCTAAGAAGACAATGTATACGTAGCTGGCCCCAGCTAGGGAGGCCAGGTCTACCCTGCCGGCGTCGGCTTGTGAAGCCAGTTATAGCCCGCCGGCGCCGGCTTGTGAGGCCAGGTCTACACCGGCGGCGCCGACAGGGAGGCCAGGTCTACCCTTCCTGCGTCGGCTTTGGAGGCCAGGCCTACTATACCGGCGCCGGCTAGGGAGGACAGGTCTACACCGCCGGCGCCGGCTAGGGAAGCCAGGTCTACACCGCCGGCGCCGGCTAGGGAGGCCAGGTCTACACCGCTGGTGTCGGCAGGGTGTCCAGGTCTACCCTGCCGGCGCTGGTAGGGAGGCTATGTCTACACCGCCAACGCCGGCTAGGGAGGCCAGGTCTACGACGCCGGCATCGGCTAGGGAGGCCAGGTCTACGACGCCAGCATCGGCTTGGGAGACCAGGTCTACACCACCAGCGCCGGCTAAGAAGACAATGTATACGTATCCGGCGCCAGCTAGGGAGGCCAGGTCTACACCACCGGCGCCGGCTTGGAGGCCAGGTCTATGATGCCGGCATCAGCTTTGGAGGCCAGGTCTAACCTGCCGGTGCCAGCTAGCGAGGCAATGTCTATAACGCCGACGACGGCTAGGGAGGCCAGGTCTACGCCGACGGTGCTGACTTGGGAGGCTAGGTCTACCCCGCCAACGCCAGCAGGGAGGCCAGGTCTACCCCGACGGCGCCGGCGGGGAGGCCAGGTCTAACCCTCCGGCGCCGGCTTGGGACTCCAGGTCTACTATACAAGCGCCGGCAGGGAGGCCAGGTCTACCCCGCCGGCGCCGGTGGGGAGGCCAGGTCTACCCCTCCGGCGCCGGCTTGGGACTCCAGGTCTACTATACCGGCACCGGCAGGGAGGCCAGGTCTACACCGCCGGCGCCAGCTAGGGAGGCCAGGTCTACCCCACAGGCGCTGGCTTTGGAGGCCAGGTCTACCATGCCGGCGCCGGCTAGGGAGGACAGGTCTATACCGCGGGCGCCGGCTAGGAAGACAATGTATACGCATCAGGCGCCAGATAGGGAGGCCAGGTCTACCCCAGCAACGCTGGCTTGGGAGTCCAGGTCTACTATACCGGCGCCAGCTAGGGAGGCAATGTGTACGCCTCTGGCGCCGGCTTGGGAGGCCAAATCTACTATACCGGCACCGGCTAGGGAGGCCAGGTCTACCCTGCCGGCGCCGGCTACGGAGCCCAGGTCTATCCTGCCGGCGCCGGATAGGAAGAAAATGTATACGCAGCCAACGCCAGCTAAGGAGGTCAGGTCTGCCCCGCCAGCACCGGCTACGGAGGGCAGGTCTAACCCGACGACGCCGGATAGGGAGGCCAGGTCTATCGCGCCGGCGCCAGCTAGGAAGACAATGTCTACGCTGCCGGCGCAGGCTTGAGAGGCCACGTCTACGCCGCCGGCGCCGGCTAGGAAGACAATGTATACGTAGCTGGCCACAGCTAGGGAGGTCAGGTATACACCGGCGGCGCCGACAGGGAGGCCAGGTCTACCCTGCCTGCGCCGGCTTCGGAGGCCAGGTCTACTATACCGGCGCTGGCTAGGGAGGACAGGTCTACACCGCCGGCGCTGGCTAGGGAAGCCAGGTCTACACCGCTGGCGACGGCTAGGGAGGCCAGGTCTACACCGCCGGTGTCAGAAGGGTGTCCAGGTCTATCCTGCCGGCGCTGGCAGGGAGGCTATGTCTACACCGCCAACGCCGGCTAGGGAGGCCAGGTCTACGACGCCGGCATCGGCTTGGGAGGCCAGGTCTACCCCGTCAGCGCCGGCTAGCGAGGTCATGTCTATGCCGCCGATGACGGCTAGGGAGGCCAGGTCTACGCCGCTGGCGCCGGCTTGGGAGGCCAGGTCTACACCACCAGCGCCAGCTAAGAAGACAATGTATACGTATCCGGCGCTAGCTACGGAGGCCAGGTCTACACCACCGGCGCCGGCTTGGAGGTCAGGTCTATGACGCCGGCACCAGCTTTGGAGGCCAGGTCTAACCTGCCGGCGCTGGCTAGCGAGGCAATGTCTATAACGCCGACGACGGCTAGGGAGGCCAGGTCTACGCCGACGGTGCTGCCTTGGGAGGCTAGGTCTACCCCGCCGGCGCCAGCAGGGAGGCCAGGTCTACCCCGACGGCGCCGGCGGGGAGGCCAGGTCTAACCCTCCGGCGCCGGCTTGGGACTCCAGGTCTACTATACAAGCGCCGGCAGGGAGGCCAGGTCTACGCTGCCGACGCCAGCTTGGGAGGCCAGGTCTACCCCGTCGGCGCCGGCGGGGAGGCCAGGTCTACCCCACTGGCGCCGGATTGGGACTCCAGGTCTACTATACCGGCTCCGGCAGGGAGGCCAGGTATAAGCCGCCGGCGCCAGCTAGGGAGGCCAGGTCTACCCCACAGGCGCCGGCTTTGAAAGCCAGGTCTACCATGCCGGCGCTGGCTAGGGAGGCCAGGTCTAAACCGCTGGCGCCGGCTTGGAAGGCCAGGTCTACCCCGCGGGCGTATGAATGGAGGCCAGGTCTGCACCGCCGGAGCCGGCTACGGAGGCCAGGTCTATGGCGCCAGCGCCAGCTAGGAAGACAATGTCTACGCTGCCGGCGCAGGCTTGAGAGACCAGGTCTACCCCGCCGGCGCCGGATTTGGAGGCCAGGTCTACTATACCGGCGCCGGCTAGTGAGGCAATGTCTACGCCTCCGACGCCGGCTAGGGAGGCCAGGTCTACCCTGCCGGCTCCGGCAGGGAGGCCAGGTCTACCCCGATGGCGCTGGCTACGGAGGCCAGGTCTACACCTCCAGCGCCGGTAGGGAGGCCAGGTCTATTGCGCTGGCGCCCGCTAGGGAGGCCAAGTCTACCCCGCTGCCGCCGGCAAGGGAGGCAATGTCTACGCCGCCGAAGCCGGATAGGGAGGCCAACACTACCCCGACGGCGCCGGCTAAGGAGGCCATGTCTACGCTGCCGGCGCTGGCTTGGGAGGCAAGGATTACCTCGCCTGCGCCGGCTTGGTAGGCCAGGTCTACCCCGCCAACGCCGGAAGGGAGGCCACGTCTACCCTGCTGGTGCCGGGTAAGGAGGACAGGTCTACTGTCCAGCGCTGGGTAGGAAATCCAGGTCTAACCCGCCGGCGCCGGCAGGGTGGCCAGGTCTTCCCTGCCGACGCCGGCTAGGGAGGCTAGGTCTACGCCGCCGGCGCTGGCTTGGGAGGCCCGTTACACCCCGCGGGCGCCGGCTGGGAGGCCAGGTCTAACCGGCTGGCGCCGGCTAGGGAGGCCAAGTCTACCCCGCTGGCTCCGGCAAGGGAGGCAATGTCTACGCCGCCGAAGCCGGCTAGGGAGGCCAGGTCTGCACTGCCGGCGCCGGCTAGGGCGGCCAGGTCTACCCCGCTGGCGCCGGCTTGGGAGGCCAGGTCTACCATGCCAGCGCCGGCTAGGGAGGTCAGGTCTACCCCGCCGGCGCCGGCAGAGAGTTCAGGTCTACCCCAACGGCGCCGGATACGAAGGCCAGGTCTACCGCGCTGACGTCGGCTAGGGAGGCCAGGTCTACCCCGACGGTGCCGGCAGGGATGCCAGGTCTACCACGACCGCGCCGGCTACGAAGGCCAGGTCTACCACGCCGGCGCCAGCTAGGGAGGCCAGGTCTACCCCGCTGGCGCCTACAGGTAGGCCAAGTCTAACTCGCCGGTGCCGCTAAGGAAGCCAGGTCTACCCCGCCGGCGTCGGCTAGGGAGGCCACGGCTATCCCGCAGGCACCGGCAAGGGAGGCAATGTCTACGCCTCCGACGCCGGCTAGGGAGGCCAGGTCTACCCCGCCAGCTCCGGCAGGGAGGCCAGGTATACCCCGACGGCGCTGGCTACGGTGGCCAGGTCTACACCTCCAGCGCCGGTAGGGAGGCCAGCTCTACCCCGCTGGTGCCCACTAGGGAGGCCAAGTATACCCCGCTGCCGCCGGCAAGGGAGGCAATGTCTACGCCGCCGAAGCCGGATAGGGAGGCCAGGCCTACCCCGCTAGCGCCGGCTTGGTAGGCCAGGTCTTCAATGCCGGCCCTGGCTAGGGAGGCCAGTTCTACCCCGCCGGCGCCGGCTACGAAGGCCAGGTCTACCGCGCCGGCGCCAGCCAGGCAGGCAAGGTCTACCCCGCCGGCGCCGGCAGAGAGGCCAGGTCTACCGCGGCGGCGCCGGCAGGGATGCCAGGTCTACCCCGACGGCGCCGGCTACGATGGCCAGGTCTACCGCGCCGGCGCCAGCTAGGCAGGCAAGGTCTACCCCGCCGGCGCTGTCAGGGAGGCCAGGTATATACCGCCGGCACCGGCGAGTGAGGAAATATGTACGCCGCTGTCGCCGGCTAGGGAGGCCAGGTCTACGGTGCCGGCATCGGCTTGGGAGGCCAGGTCTATGACGCTGGCACCGGCTTGGTTGGCCAGGTCTACCCCGCCGGCGCTAGCAGGGAGGCCAGGTCTTCCTTGCCGGTGCCTGCTAGGGAGGCCAGGTCTACCCCACCGGCGCCGACTACGGAGGCCAGGTCTACTTCGCCGGCGCCGGCTAGGGAGGCCAGGTCTACGCTGCCGGCACCGGCTTGGGAGGCCAGGTCTACCCAGCCGGCGCCGGCTTGGGAGACCAGGTCTACTATACCGGCGCCGGCTAGGGAGGCCAGGTCTACACCGCCGGCGCCGGCTAGGGATGCCAGGTCAACGCCGACGGAGCCGGCTTGGGAGGCCAGGTCTTCCTTGCCGGCGATGGCAGGGTGTCCATGTCTACCAGGCCGGCGCTGGCTAGGGAGGCAATGTCTACGCCGCCGACGCTGGCTAGGGAGGCCAGTTCTACGACGCCGGCGCCACCTTGGGAGCCCAGGTCTACCCCGCTGGCGCCAGCTTGGGAGGCCAGGTCTACCCCGCCGGCGCCGACTACGGAGTCCAGGTCTACCCCGCCAGTGCCGGCAGGGAGGCCAGGTCTTCCTTGCTGGCGCTGGCTAGGGATGCCAGATCTACCCCGCTGGCACCGGGTATGGAGGCCAGGTCTACACCACCGACGACGGCTTGGGAGCCAGGTCTTCCTTGCCGACACCGGATTGGGAGGCCAGGTCTACGACGCCGGCGCCGGCTAGGGAGGCCAGGACTATCCTTCTGGCGCCGGCAGGGAGGCCAGGTCTATCTCGCCGGCGCCGGCAGTGAGGCCAGGTATACGCCGCCAGCGCCGGCTAGGGAGGCCAGGTCTGCGCAGCCGGCGCCGGCTACGGAGGCCAGGTCTACCACGCCGGCACCGGCTAGGGAGGCCAGGTCTCTCCCGCCGGTGCCGGCTAGGAAGGCAATGTATACGCAGCCGGCACCAGCTAGGGAGGCCAGGTCTACCCCAATGGCGCCGGCTTGGGAGGACAGGGCTACCCTGATGGCGCCGGCTAGCGAGGCAATGTCTATGCTGCCGACGCTGGCTAAAGGAGGCCAGGTCTACGCCACTGGAGCTAAAACGGAGGCCAGGTCTACCCCGCCAGCGCTGGCTAGGGAGGCAATGTCTACACGTCTGACGCCGACTAGGGAGGCCAGTTCTACGCCGCCGGCGCTGGCATGGGAGGCCAGGTCTACGCCACCGGCGTGGGCAGGGAGGCCAGTTCTACAACGCCGGCGCCGGCTACGGAGGCCAGGTCTACCCCTCCAGCGCCGGCTAGGGAGGCCAGTTCTACGCCGCCGGCGCTGGCATGGGAGGCCAGGTCTACCCCGCCGGCGCCGGTACGGACTCCAGGTCTACCCCGCTGGCGCCGGCTACGGAGGACAGGTCTAACCCGACGACGCCTGCTAGGGAGGCCAGGTCGATCGCACCGGCGCCAGCTAGGAAGACAATGTCTACGCTGCCGGTGCAGGCTTGAGAGGCCAGGTCTACCCCGCCGGCGCCAGCTAGGGAGGCCAGGTCTACACCACCGGCGCCAGATAGGAAGACAATGTTTACGCATCCGGCGCCAGCTAGGGAGGCCAGGTCTTCCCCGCCAGCGCCGGCTTGGGAGTCCAGGTGTACCCTGCCGGCGCCGGCTTGGGAGACCATGTCTACTATACCGGTGCCGGATAGGGAGGCCAGGTCTACGGCGCCGGCGCCGGCAGGGAGGCCAGGTCTAACTGCCAGCGCCAGGTAGGGAGGTCACGTATACGCCGCCGGCGCCGGCTACAGAGGCCAGGTCTACGCCGCTGGCGCCGGCTACGGAGGCCAGGTCTATCCCGCTGGTGCCGGCTAGGCAGACAATGTATACGCAGCCGGCGCCAGTTAGGGAGGCCAGGTCTGCACCACCGGCGCCGGCTTGGGAGGCCAGGACTACTATGCCAGCGCTGTCTAGGGAGGCCAGGTCTAGTCTGCCGGCGCTGGCTTGGGAGGCCAGGTCTACCCTGCCGGCGCCGGCAGGGAGGCCAGGTCTACCCTGCCGGCGCCGGCAGGGAGGACAGGTCTACCACGCCAGCGCCAGCTATGGAGGCAATGACTAAGCCGCCGAGGCCTGATAGGGAGGCCAGGACTACCCCGCCGGTGCCGGCTACGAAGGCCAGGTCTAACTCACCGGCGCCAGCTAGGGAGACCAGGTCTACCCCTCCGCCGCCGGCAGGGAGGCCAGGTCTACCACGCCCGCGAGGCTAGGGAGGCCAGGTCTACCCCGCCGGCGCCGGCTTGGGAGGCCAGGTCTACCAAGCTGGTGTGGCTAGGGAGGCCAGGTCCACCTCGCCGGCGCCGGCTAGGGAGGCGAGGTCTATCCCGCCGGAGCCGGCAGGGAGGCCAGGTCTACCCTGCCGGCGCCAGCTAGAGAGGCGACGTCTACCCGGTCTGCGCCGCCTAGAGAGGCCAGGTCTACCCGGCCGGCGCCGCCTAGAGAGGCCAGTTGTACCCCGCTGGCGCCGGCAGAGAGGCCAGGTCTACCCCGCCGGCGCCGCCTAGAGAGGCCAGTTGTACCCCGCTGGCGCCGGCAGAGAGGCCAGGTCTACCCCGCCGGCGCCGGAAGGGAGGCCAAATCTACCCTGCCGATGCCGGGTAGGGAGGACAGGTCTACCGTCCGTCGCTGGGTAGGAAATCCAGGTCTAACCCGCCGGCGCGGACAGGGTGGCCAGGTCTTCCCTGCCGACGCTGGCTAGGTAGGCCAGGTCTACGCTGCCGGCGCTGGCTTGGGAGGCCAGGTCTACCCCGCTGGCGCCAGCTAGGGAGGCCAGGTCTACCCCGCCGGCTTCACCTTGAGTGGCCAGGTCTACCGCACCGGCGCTGGCAGGGAGGACAGGTCTAACTCGACGGCACCGGCTAGGGATGACTAGTGTAACCCCGCCGGCGCCAGAAGAGAGGCCAGGTCTACCCCACCGGCGGCGGAAGGGAGGCCAGGTCTACCCCGCCGGCGCCGTCTAGGGAGTCAATGTCTATGCCGCCGACGCCGGCTAGGTAGCCCAGGTCTACCCCGCCGGCGCCAGCTAGGGAGGCAATGTCTAAGCCGCCGGCGCCGCCTAGAGAGGCCAGGACTACCCCGCTGGCAGCGGCTACGAAGACCAGATCTACAACGCCAGCACCGGCTAGGGAGGCCAGGTCTACCTCGCCGGCGCCGGCTAGAGAGGCCAGCTCTACCCCGCCGGCGCCGGTTTGGGAGTCCAGGTCTACCCGGCCGGCTCCGCCTAGAGAGGCCAGGTGTACCCCGCTGGCACCGGCTACGGAGGCCAGGTTTACCCCGCCCGCGCCGACTAGGGAGGCCAGGTCTACGCCACCGGCGCCGGCAGGGAGGCCAGGTCTTCCTTGCCGGCGCCGGCAGAGTGTCCAGGTCTACCCCGCCGGCGCCGGATAGCGAGGCAATGTCTATGACACCGACAACGGCTAGGGAGGCCAGGTCTACGCTGCCGGCGCCGGTTTGGGAGGCCAGGTCTACCCCGACGACGCCGGCGGGGAGGACAGGTCTGCCCCGACGGTGCTGGCTAGCGAGGCAATGTCTACGCGCCGACGCCGGCTAGGGAGGCCACCTCTACGACGCCGGCGCCGTCTTGTGAGGCCAGGTCTACCCCGCCGCCGCCGGCTAGGGAGGCCAGGTCTACGCCACAGGCGCTGGCTCGGAAGGCCAGGTGTACCCCGCCGGTGCCGGCAGGAAGACCAGGTCTACACCGCCTGCACCGGCTACGGATGCCAGGTCTATACCGCCGGCGCCGGCTTGGGAGGCCAGGTCTACGAGTCCGGCGCCGGCAGGTAGGCCAGGTCTACCCCACCTGCAACAGCGACGGAGGCCAGGTCTACACCACCGGAACTGGCTTGGGAGGCCAGGTCTACTCAGGCAGCGCCGGCTAAGGAGGCAATGTGTACGCCGCGGACGCCGGCCAGGGAGGCCAGGTCTACCACGCCAGCGCCGGCATGGGAGACCAGGACTACCCCGCCGGCGCTGGCTTGGGAGGTCATGTCTACCGCGCCGGCACCGGCTTGGGAGGCCAGGTCTACCATGCTGGTGCCGGCTAGGGAGGCCAGGTCTACCATGCCGGCGCCAGCTAGGGAGGCAATGTCTGCGCCGCCGACGCCGGCTATGGAGGCCAGGTCTACCCCGCTGGCGCCGGCTACGGAGGCCAGATCTACCCTGCCGGCGCCGTCTTGGGAGGCCAGGTCTATCCCACCGGCGCCGGCAGGGAGGCCAGGTCTACCCTGCCGGTGCCGGCAGGGAGGCGAGGTCTACCCCGCCGGCGCCGGCTAGGGAGGCAATGTCTACGCCGCCGACACCGGCAAGGGAGGCCAGGTCTACGACCCTCGCGCCACCTTGGGAGGCCAGGTCTACCCCGCCAGCGATGGCAGGGATGCCAGGTCTACCTAGGCAGAGCCGGTTAGGTAGGCAATGTTTACGCCGCCGACACCGGCTAGGGAGGCCAGGTCTACCCCGCCGGCACCGGCAGGGAGGCCAGGTCTACCCCGCCGGCGCCGGATAGGGAGGCCAGGTCTATCCTGCCGGCGCAGGCTAGGAAGACAATGTCTACGCCGCCGGCGCAGGTTAGGGAGGCCAGGTCTACCCCACCAATGCCAGCAGGGAGGCCAGGTCTACCCCACCGGCGCCGGCTTAGGAGGCCAGATCTACGCCACCGGCCGGCTTGGGAGGCCAGGTCTACGCCACCGTCGCCGAATTGGGAGGCCAGGTCTACCCCGCCGTGCCGGCAGGGACGCCAGGTCTACCCCTCCGCCGCCGGCTAGGGAAGCAATGTCTACGCCGTCGACGCCGGCTAGGGAGGCCAGGTCTAAGCCGCAGGCGCCGGCTTGGGAAGCCAGGTCTACACCGCCGGCGAAGGCAGGGAGGCCAGGTCTACCCCGCCGGTGCAGGCAGGGAGTCCAGGTCTACCCCGCCGGTGCCGGCAGGGGGTCCAGGTCTTCCCCGTTGCTGCCGGCTAGGGAGGCCAGGTCTACCCCGCCGGCACCGGCTAGGGAGGCCACGTCTACCTAGCCTGCGCCGCCTAGAGAGGCCAGGTCTACCCAGCCATCGCCGCCTAGAGAGGCCAGGTCTACCCCACCGGCGCCGGCTAGGGAGGCCAGGTCTACTCCGCCAGCGCCGGCTAGGGAGGCCAGGTCTACACCACCGGCGCTGGCTAGGAAGACAATGTATACGCAGCAGGCGCCAGCTAGGGAGACCAGGTCTACACCACCGGCGCTGGCTTAGGAGGCCAGGTCTACCATGCCGGCTCCGGCAGGGAGGCCAGGTCTACCCCTCCTGCGCCGGCTAGGGATGCCAGGTCTACGCCGTTGGCGTGGGCTTGGGAGGCCCGGTCTACCCCGTGGGCGCCTGCAGGGAAGCCAGGTCTACCCTGCCGGTGCAGGCTAGGGAAGCCAGGTCTATCCCTCCGGCGCCGGCTAGGGAGACCAGGTCTTCCCCGCCGGCACCGGCTTCGGAGACCAGTTCTACCCCACCGGCGCCGGTTTGGGTGGTCTAGTGGGTTGACCCTGGCTGGATGCCAGGTGCCCACCAAAGCATCTCTATCACTCCCCCTTCTTAACTGTACAGGGGGAAGAAAATATAACCAAAGGCTCGTGGGTCAAGATAAGGACAGTTTAATAAACTGAAAGCCAAGGTCGCGCGTGAAAGCAAAGAAAAACAAATGATATTATTCTCTACTTCCCATCAGCAGGCGATGTCTAGCCACTTCCTGGGAAGCAGGGCTTCAGTACGCGTAGTGGTTGCTCCTGAAGACAAAAAATGCCCCCCTTCCGTCTCCCTTTACTTAGCTTTTATATCTGAGCTGACGTCATATGGTATGGAATATCTGTTTGGTTAGTTTAGGTCAGCTGTCCTGGTTATGTCCCCTCCCGAGATCTCGCCCTGCCCCAGCCTGCCGTTGAGGGGGGGGCAAAAATGTTGGAGAGACAGCCTTGATGCTGTGCCAGCACTGCTCAGCAGTAGCCAAAACACTGGTGTGTTATCAACACCTTTCTAGCTACTGATGCAGAGCACAGTGCTATGAGGGCTGCTATGGGGAGTATTAACTCCATCTCAGCCAGACCCAATACAGGTGGCCAGGTCTACCATGCCTGCGCCGGCTAGGGAGGCCAGGTGTACACCGCCGGCGCCGGCAGGGAGGCGAGGTCTACCCTGCCGGTGCCGGCAAGGAGGCCAGGTCTTCCCCGCCAGCGCCGGCTAGGGAGGCCAGGTCTACCGTGCTGGTGACGGCTAGGGAGGCCAGGTCTACTATACCGGCGCCGGCTAGAGAGGCCAGGTCTACGCCGCAGGCGCCGGCTTGGTTGGCCAGGTCTACCCCGCTGGCGCCGGCTAGGGAGGCCAGGTCTACGCCGCAGGCGCCGGCTAGGGAGGCAATGTCTATGCCGCCGGCGCCGGCTAGGGAGGCCAGGTCTACCCCGTTGGCGCCGGCAGGGAGGCCAGGTCTAACTCGTCGGCACCGGATAGGGAGGCCAGGTCTACCTCGCCGGCGCCGGATAAGGGGGCCAGGTCTACCGCGCCGGCGCCGGCTATGGAGGCCAGGTCTGCGCTGCCGGCGCCATCTTGGGAGGCCAGGTCTACTCCGCCGGCTCCGGTAGGTAGGCCAGGTCTACCACGCTGGCGCGGCTTGGGAGGCCAGGTCTAACCCGCCGGCGCCGGCTAGGGAGGCCAGGTCTATCCCGCCGGCACCGGCTAGGAAGACAATGTCTACACTGCCGGCGCCAGCTAGGGAGGCCAGGTCTACGCCGCCGGCGTCGGTTTGGGAAGCCAGGTCTACGCTGCCGGCACTGGCTTCGGAGGCCAGGTCTACCCCGCGGGCGCCGGCAGGGAGGCCAGGTCTACCCCGCCGGCGCCGCACAGGGAGTCCAGTTCTATCCCGCCGGCGACGGCTAGGAAGAAAATGTATACGCAGCCGGCGCCAGCTAGGGAGGCCAGGTCTTCGCCACCGAGGCCGGCTTGGGAGGCCAGGTCTACGCCGCCGGCGCCGGCTTGGGAGGCCTGGCCTACGACGCTGGCGCCGGCTTGGGAGGCCAGGTCTACCCTGCTGGTGCCAGCTAGGGAGGCTAGGTCTACCCCGCCGGCGCGGGCTTGGGAGGCCAGGTCTACCTCGCCGGCGCCGGCTAAGGGGGCCAGGTCTACCGCGCCGGCCCCGGCTATGGAGGCAATGATTATGCCGCCGACGCCTGATAGGGAGGCCATGTCTACACCGCCGGCGCCGGCTTGGGAGTCCAGGTCTAGCCCGCTGGCGCCGGCTTGGGAGGCCAGGTCTACCCCGCGGGCGCCGGCAGCGAGGCCAGGTCTTCCTTGCCTGCGCCGGCTAGGGAGGCCAGATCTACCCCGCCGGCACCAACTACGGAGGCCAGGTCTACGCCGCCGACGCCGGCTAGGGAGGCCAGGTCTTCCCTGCCGGCGCCGACTTGGGAGGCCTGGTCTACCCCGCTGGCGCCGGCTAGGGAGGACAGGTCTAACTCAATGGCGCCGGCTTGGGAGGCCAGGTCTACCACGCTGGCGCGGCTAGGGACGCCAGCTCTACCTCGCCGTACCTGGATAGGGAGGCCAGGTCTATCCTGCCGGCGCAGGCTAGGAAGACAATGTCTACGCCGCTGGCGCCAGCTAGGGAGGCCAGGTCTTCGCGGCCGGCTCCAGCTTGGGAGGCCAGGTCTACCCCACCAGCGCAGGCTTGGGTGGCCAGGTCTACCCCGCCGGCGCCGTCAGGGAGGACAGGTCTAACTTGCCGGCGCCGGCTAGGAAGGCCAGGTCTACCCCACCAACGCCGGCAGGGAGGCCACGTCTGCCCTGCCGGCGCTGCGTAGGGAGGCCAGGTCTTCCGCGCCGGCGCTGGCTAGGGAGGCCAGGTCTACCCCGCCAGCGCCGGCAGGGAGGCCAGGTCTTCCCCGCCGGCGCCGGCTATGAAAACAACGTCTACGCCGCCGGCGCACAGGTAGGGAGGCCAGGTCTATGCTGCCAGCGCCGGCTTGGGAGGCCAGGTCTACCCCGCCGGCGCTGGCTAGGGAGGCCAGGTCTACCCCGATGTCGCCGTCTAGGGAGGCCAGGTCTACGCCGCCGGCGCCGGCAGGGAGGCCAGGTCTACCCCGCCGGCGCCGGCTAGGGAGGACAGGTCTACGCCACCGGCGCCGGATTGGGAGTCCAGGTTTACCACGCTCATGCAGATAGGGAGGCCAGAACTACCCCGCCGGCGCCGGCTAGGGAGGCCTGGTCTATCCCGCCGGCGCCGGCTAGGAAGATGTCGTGGTTTAACCCCAGCCAGCAACTAAACACCACGCAGCCGCTCACTCACTCCCCCCCACTCAGTGGGATGGGGGAGAAAATCGGGAAAAGAAGCAAAACCCGTGGGTTGAGATAAGAACGGTTTAATAGAACAGAAAAGAAGAAACTAATAATGATCATGATAACACTAATAAAATGACAACAGCAATAATGAAAGGATTGGAATGTACAAATGATGCGCAGTGCAATTGCTCACCACCCGCCGACCGACACCCAGCCAGTCCCCGAGCGGTGAATCCCTGCCCCCCCCACTTCCCCGTTCCTAAACTGGATGGGACGTCACATGGTATGGAATACACCGTTGGCCAGTTTGGGTCAGGTGCCCTGGCTGTGTCCTGTGCCAACTTCTTGTGCCCCTCCAGCTTTCTCACTGGCTGGGCATGAGAAGCTGAAAAATCCTTGACATTAGTCTAAACACTACTGAGCAACAACTGAAAACATCAGTGTTATCAACATTCTTCACATACTGAACTCAAAACATAGCACTGTACCAGCTACTAGGAAGACAGTTAACTCTATCCCAGCTGAAACCAGGACAGAAGAAAATGTCTACGCTGCCGGCGCAAGCTAGGGAGGCCAGGTCTACCCCGCTCGCGCCGGAAGGGAGGCCATGTCTACCCAGCCGGCGCCGCATAGGGAGGCAATGTCTTAGCCGCCGGCGCCAGCTAGGGAGGCCAGGTCTACACCGCCGGCACGGGCTTGGGAGGGCAGGTCTATCCCGCGGTCGCCGGCAGGGAGGCCAGGTCTACCCGGCCTGCGCCGCCTAGAGAGGCCAGGTCTACGCCGCCGGCGCCGCATTGGGAGGCCAGGTCTACCTCGCCGGCGCCGGATAGGGAGGCCAGATCTATCTTGCAGGCGCAGGCTAGGAAGACAATGTCTACCCCGCTGGCACCGGCTACGGAGGCCAGGTCTAACTCGCTGGCGCCGGCTTGGGAGGCCAGGTCTACCCCGCCGGCGCCGGCAGGGAGGCCAGGTCTTCCTTGCCGGAG